>NW_026882798.1:0-43349 GCF_032173495.1 Musca vetustissima | reverse complement strand
TAAAGTCACATTCATTGCTACCAAGCCAGAAAAAAATCACCCCATTTGGAAAAGGCCCATTTGCCTAGACAGACGACAGCCTTAATTTGCATTAACAGCCTTAATTCAAATTAATTTGTACATTATCCTCATTTTTATGTGTTGTTAATGCACAAAATCAAACTGAATTTATACTGAATTAAGCAATTTCAATATGGCAATGCTGTAGAAAATAAATTGATTGTTGTCAAATTTGTTTACGTTTATGAAAAAAAATTAGAAATAAAGGCAAAATTCAACATTCCCTCAAATTTGGACGCTGTTTTATCATCATTATAGCTGTAATAGTTTTCCTGTCTGTCGTGTATCAATTTCATAAAGATGTAATCCTAAAAAAATATTGTAAACAAATGTCAATATTTTCTTCCTACACACAGACAAACAATAGTTTTGAAACAAAAAAAATTGAAAATAGCTATTACCGGGTTCAACAAATTTCAAACAATACTATAATTTTAGGGCCAAATAATTTTTGGCTAATAGCAAGTAGTTATTTTATTTCGAAAAATGCCAACAATTTAATAAAAATGCCCAAAATAGTCTTTAATTAACATACAAATTAAATATTGCCACTTTCGGCTTTGCTACTTTTGTGATACTTTTTCATTTTGATACCTAATGTGCCATTTTTGAGTTTTTGTACACTTTTTGATACCTGATGAGCGATTATTCATAAAACATAATGATTTGATTTGTGTATCAGACGGAGTGATTTTAATTAGGTTGCGTTTTTTAACAAACGGACCGAATAAGATCCGTTTAAAATTAGCTGTGTCTGCTTACTATTCCAGTAACATTTACTCAGCAAGTTATATTTCAATAATACTGAGAGAAGTAAACAGATAACATCAAGAAAGAGTTTGCAAACTATAACGTAATTTCACTTAAAATGCTTCAAAATGTACTTTTTAGATTTATTAAGAAATAAATTATTCACAAATAAAATAACCAGACCATTGGTTTCGTTCAAAGCACATGCAATTGTGTTGGAAAAATTTTACTATTAGCATTAGTCTTACAGAGCTACTGCTAAAAAATATTGACATTACGACTAAATCAGCAAACGACTAGCTTTTTTAGTTCGTAGCATCCGTGCTAAGCACGTATTGCACATGCGAGCTTTTTTTGTTATGACTAATCGGCAGTACGACTACATATTCATATTTCGCTGTCGACGAATAATCAGCCGAGGGTTGTTTTTATGTTTGTGTGTTGCCAACGCAGAAATTAGAAAAAAGGCATTTCATTTTGTGCGTTTTTATTTAATTTAAACTTGTCAAATCGCAATTAAAAACTGTCAATAATAGTACTAAAAACTGAATAATATATTAAATTAAACTCTTTAGCAAGTATTACTAATTGTATTTGTTCGAAAAAATGAAATTATCATAATCTCGATTTTTAATTCTCTCATATAATTAATAAAATTTCAATGGACAACACTGAACTCGAAAAATGCTCGGGTTTTGTTTGCTAAAAATCTTGCTAAGCAGCCACAGTCAAGGTGCTTAGTCTTCATTGAAAGCTTTGGTTGTTAGTCGCGTTGACAATTATGTTGTAGTTGTTCATTGCTATTTTGTAGCTGCTGACAAAATCAAGAAGCTTTAGTTTTGCTTGCTAAAATTATTCGTAATGTATTGCTATTTGTTGCAGTTGTGCTTGGCTGTGCTGCATATTTTGAGGATGAATTTAGTTAGCAGTGCGGCAATTTTCTGTGTTTTTGCTATTTTGGCGTTAGCATTTTAAACGTCTTGAATCGTTCGGCTGGTAACCCATCTACTCCTGCTGCTTTGTTGTTCTTGAGCCGATTAATTGCCTTTATGACCTCATCTTGGCTAGGTGGTATACACTCTATACCATCATCTCTTATTGGTTCTGGGATATCTTCTTCATTGCCACTATTTGATACTAGAAGCTTTTCGAAATGCTCCTCCCAGGTCCTCAACACGCTGTCTGAATCTGTCACCAGGTTTCCTTCTTCATCTCTACATGAGGATGTGTCTGCACCAAAGCCATCGGTTTGGTGTTTTACTCATTGGTAAAATGTCCGGACTTCATTCTGACTACTGTACATCTCGATTGGCTCACGCTCACGTTTCTCTTGTTCTTTCTTAATTTTTCTGAAAATACGTTTCTCCTCTCTCCTTTTCTCCCGATATTTCTCAATCACGTTACGAGTTGCTACTGTCTGCAGGGTTGCCCTATACGCTGCGTTTTTCACATCAGTAGTATTACGACACTCCTGATCGTACCATGGGTTTCTTGGTGGTGGTTTTTGGTACCCATTTGTTCCTTTTGCTGCAGTTTGTAGGGAGTGGCCAATTCTTTGTCATTGTGCTTCTATACTATTATCGGGACAAGAAGTGCTTTCTTCTAGCAGAGGGGTAAGTTAAGCGGAGTTTCCGTGTTGTATTAGATCGCACCTTTGCTGCAACATTAAGACGGGTGCGTACCTTGGCTGCCACAAGGTAATCAAAGATATCAGCCTATATAAAGGCAAAAACATTTCAGAAATTAGGATTTAACGTCCTTGATGATATATCAATGGCCTAGTGGCTTTCCATATAGAGGAAAGGAAATAAATTCCCACCGAAATTATCTTAGTCTATTTCTATCCTCAGCCAAGTATTGGTTTCAGACAATTTGTAGTCAATTTACAACTGTCCGCCCGCCTGTCTGGCTGCTGCAACCAAAGCTAAGTTTGAATATGGGAAATATCGGTATACTCCTTCTCCCACGATAGGGTCAGAATTAAACAGAATTTTTTTATAATATCATGCAATCGGACTGTCCTTTTTGTACCAAATCTTTTTAATACCTTCCCTATAAAGGTCAATATTTTGAAGCAAACGGAATATGAAATTTAATTTAAATGTTGCAAATCTTCATATTTTTTACCAGACTTTACTCCCCACAAAGTTTCAAAATTTTGAAAATGTGTAAATCCAATATCAATCGAATTGATTGCCCGATTTAAAAACTTACTAAACATAGATCAAATTCGAAGATGGAACCCATCGATCCACATCTTGTAAATTAGAATTAGAACTATGGGAGAATCCTATTTCATCTGTTAAATAAGATATAGGGCAACTGTCGGATATATAAATCCATTATATCGAGCACTTCATCACAAAAGTCCGAACTGACACATTTTACCCGATTTTATATAACTTTTCGTACTTGTTTTAAAATTTGTTTTTTTTTTTAATTTGTTTTTCTAAAACTTGTTCTGTACATTTTCATCCGGGACTACATCTCTCATAATGTTCGGTATGGTCGACATAAAATTTTAACTCGCCTATGAAAATCACTTCCGAGAGATTTTAGGTGTTAGATGTTAGCGAAAATATGTTTACTATCGATAGTATCTAGAATGTATAGAATATAGAAGAGATTCTTTTTCACATAGGTTACATTAACTGGTTAATATAAATAAAACAAAATGTTGCCCGCTTAAAATACACGAACAGATTTTTTAAGCATTATGGATCATTGGAACAAGTTTGTAATTTTACCTACAAACCTACAAAAATTATATTTTGGAAGTGAAAAATATACTATATGAAATTTAATCCATAACTGTATTGTTGTTAAAAAGTTGTGGCGCCCCAAACGAGTATTTTTCGGATGATATAATTGCATTATGACTTCGTTTTATATATTTTATATTTGATCACAATATCACACATTTTAATACCAAGAACATTTGCCAGCACTTTATGTTACCATCAACAATACAATCCTACCCTAAGGACTAATCTTCAAAACTATCTCTCTTAAATTTTCATCTTCCATTGACTGACATCTACTCCATACACTCCACTGTATTCCGAAATAGCATATCTGAACATTTAGCTGGCTCTTTAGTAACTGTTAGTAATGTCACAATGACTTTTCATTCCTTCTAGGGCTTTTCAACATTCATTACAGCAAAGTGCAAAGGTTTACATCCTTTTTTTACTCGTTTGAACGCCCTTTTGAAATGTGTCCGAAAAAAAAATAAAACACGAAAAACAAAAGTGAACGATGAAAAGTATGTGGTTGTTTGTTGCGTCGTCATATGGCCTGGAACGAAATGCGACCAGCAATTCTAAATCACCACGGCAGCAGCAGCAACAGCAACAAAAAACAAAAGGCATACATTCCAAAAAATCGTAATTTCAAGAAAACAAAAAATTGCCTTAAAGGCATTCTTCTGTGGATGGGATGTTTAACACACATATACACTCAGAATCCCTAAGAGAGAGCGATGGAGAGTGGTGGCATAAGGTGAAACAAAAAACACCATCATCATTATTATCCTAAACATCAGCATCTTCAGTGGTGCTGTCGACATCTTTGGGTAACGCCTAGATGGATGGACTGTGTTCTAAAGCGGCAAAGTTGGATGAAATTCACATGTGCCCAAGAGGTGGTGTGGTGTGGCTTGGCGTGAGTGTGGATTTTTTCCTCTAAGTTTTTTTCTGTTTCTTCTTAGCCTTTTTATTGCACTGGGCTGTACTGGGATTACTGTTAGTGGTTTCTGCCCTAAATGGCCAGGCTTTAGAGGCAATTACAGTTAAATGTTACATGATGGAAATATAAAATGCACATTGAAAGTAAGAAATTCACTGATGTTTCCCTTCTACTGGAGTTTACTGGCACACATACTCAAGCAATGTTACTACACACACACACGTGTCTGTGTACTTTAAAGTAAAATTTTTTGCTTCTTAATGACACACACATTAGAATACTAATATTTATTTTCGCATTAAAAAGTTTAACTAAGCCCAGCATTCTCGGCACATCTCTTCTAGATATTCTCTCCCATCCCCCCTTCTTTGTTCGTTTATAAAATTAACTTCATTTAAAACAAGCGCCTATATGGTATTCATAAAAGATTTAAAAGTTGCAAAAAAACCCCAGAAACTTTTTGAAAAATACACAATTTTCTCATTTTCTAAACATATAGAAAAAGTTCCTTTGACTTTCTGCTGTGTGGTGGTAGGTTTCTTCTCCACAAATGGCAATCCTTTGTCTATTTCGTTTTTTGTGTGCTGTTAACTTCAATGTAATGTACTCGTGTGAAAGATACAGATAGCAGAAAACCCTTTTGTACAATTTTAACAAACAAACACTTTAAACAGTCAAAGATAAATATAAACAAAACATAGTTTTTTGTGTTTTGCATTTTTTTGTTTAACAACTACAAAAGTCAAAGAGACCAAGTTAAATGTGCATGCAATGTGCGTAAATAGTAATTTTAACATTTGGTGTAAATAATAGCACTGTAAGTAGTTGTAGAACTGCAACCGGAATGGGAAACAGTTTTTTGGCTTTGGAAATGGTTAAAATGTGAAACTCAAGTAGTGCCCTAAAATAACCAAAGGTAAAAATGGGGTATATAAATTAGTTAGGTCTGATGTTGTAGAGAGTCGCTTTTTGGCGATTTCACAGATTTTTTACTACTCGAAAAAATGGATCAAACGGCATTTAAAATGTCGATTGTGGCGTTTGGCAAGTCTACAATAAGCAGAACACAACTTCAATTGTGGTATAACCGGTTTAAGGACGATGCTCGTCTTGGTCGCTCAAGCATTTCAACAGTCAATTAAAACATTGAGGTAGTGAAAAACATGATTTTGGATAAGCGTCGAATCACTATCAAATAGGTTGCAATTATGGCCAAAACATCGCGAATTTTTAAATGGAGAAGGGGTTCGGGCCAAAGAATAAGCATGTCTGTTTTGATAAAGATTGGTCAATATTTAGCGGGTCAAATGGAATCAAACTTTTGTCTGAAAAATTACAACATTTGCATTCTATGGCGTATATATTTACCCCTGAAGGACAAAGACCCAAGAAGTTGAGATTATATCCAAGAGTAGTTTTGGACTTTTAAATTGATACCAATTATGTCGTATGTACTCGGATGTGTGAGTTACATAATTTTTGGTGATGATCAGATAATAATATTGGGATGAAGTTTACCGAAAACTTAATTTTTTTAGATTTTTTTTCAAGTCGATCTATATACCACAATTGTAAGCCGAACATCCCAACACAAACCACGGCGAAGAAAATCTGGACAAGTAATTAGAAGAACTGTACTGAATATTATTAATGTAGAATGAATGTAGCACCACAGAAAGTAAGATTATCGTGGAAGTTTTATTTATGGATGTCTTAGGCATGAAAAACGCGACAGCGTAACTTATTCCAAATTCGATAAATCTTAAAACAGAAACAAAGACGAATGCCGTTTGCAAGAAGAAATTCGTTAGAAGCGCACAGGGATTTGATACCATGATAACGCTGAAGCTCACATATTGATGCTAATGCGTTATCATCACACAACTTAGCATCGGCTATATTTTGTGAATACAACTATAAAAGTAAAACGTTTTGCTACCATTGATGATATAAAATAAATGTCGAAACAGGAGCTGTTAGCTATACCCAAAATCCGTTATATGGAGACCTTTTTAGAAATTGTGCCAAAATTTACCATCCAACGATAATGCACAATACTTAATTTTTGTTTTTTTGCCTTGTAAGGGCATTGATCATTTGAAAGTAATGTTTAAAGGGTTTATTTATACTCTTTCGAGTCGAGCTTAATGATCTAAGGTTTGCAATGAAAAGTAAGGCCAGGAGAAGAACCTACGTACCCACCATTATGCGACGCTTTTCGCCGTTGGTTAAGCGGCTCATCAGGCATATGGGGCTATGTGGCTTTACAAAGGTCGTGTGTTGATAACATGTATTTATTCCGCCCTGATGCGAAACTTGCATATGCGAATTAAATTCAAATTTGTCAATGCTTGACATTTGTCTTCAATTCTAGGAACAGTCCTTTTCAAAGCTGATTTTTGTTGTAGCGATGGATAATTAATCCACACACCTACAATTGCTTCCATGGCATACACATGTTTTTGCGCAACCGTTTTTGGAAGTGTGTTGATGACTCAGAACGTTAAGGGGTCTGACAACATTTGTGTTGCTCCGAGGACCAAACTTCGAGTCCTAGCCGTGCTCAGCTGAAATAATTTTTGTTATTTGAATTTTGACTTGTAAGGGCAGTGATCATTTGAAAGTAATCTTTAAAGTGATTATTTATACTCTTTCGAGCCGAACTTATTGATCTAAGTTTTCCTTTTCATCGCAAAACTTAAATCATTAAGCTCGACTCGAAAGAGTATAAATAATCACTTTAAAGAACACAATACTTAATTATATCCTATTTCATTAAAAACTTTCCCGAACTCTCTTAAGGGGACCCCCCCTCGGGGTCAACATTTTTGTTGATATAATGAATGTCTCTACAAAATTTTATGTGAAAATCTCAAGAACTCTTGAAGATATAGCCGATTTATTGTGTCAGCATCAAATGACGGCTGAAGGGCTTCTCAAACTTTAAACGCGTTTTTCTCTAAACATTTTTTTGCGAATGGCGGGCACGATAACTCAAAAACTAATAATCCAATCGGTTCCAAATTTTGCAACGTTTCTCTGGGAGTGTATAGCTCTCGTATGAACTAGGATAAAGCCAATCGGTGAAGATCTTCCTTATTTTTTAACTTGGTTTTTAGTAAAAAATCGGCGATTTTCCAAAAATATTTTTTCAAAGGAACAACATTTTGTTAATTTTAGAGCGAAGTCAATAATCCTAGTTCATACGCGAGCCAGACATGTACTCTTTCTAACACCGTTGGAATTTTCGGATTCCGATGTTCCAGTGAGGAGTTATCATGCCCGCCATCAAATTTTTTTTGTAAATTATTTTTCTTCTCTTTTAAATCTTCAATTATATATGTGCAAAGTTACAAACCTTAACAAGCATTGGTATTGATTTACCAGCCCATTGAAAATCTTGAAAAATTAAAATCGAGAATGGGAGGGTTCCATTAAAAAATGAATTTACCTTTATCTATCGCTATCGTAAAAAAACATATTATTGATCATGTTCGGTAGGAACCTTTGCAAACCAATGACACTCCAAAATACCGAAGTATAGCCAAATTGTTTCAAAAACTTGTTCAAACTCACCAAAATACCGTATATATTGGAGTACCGTTATATAGGGACTATCCTAAACAGAGGACAAATATTGATAATTTTCAGTAGGAACCTTTGCTACCAAATATCAATCCAAAATTCCAGATTGTAGCCACGTTTTTTTGTTTTTTTTTTTTAAATCGTAACTAAACTCATTAATCTTGGATCTATCGTGTTAATTCAATATAAAAAGTAATCGACCATGTGGGTCTACGAAAGTTGTTCGAAGCCGAATCACATAGAAGCAACTGGTGGCCTGTTTCTATGGAAGAACTAGTCATATGGCGAGTGTTCCGCTTTAGAAACAGCTCTGGACAAGATGAGACATTTCATTAGCAACATGACGATGGTGCTGAAAACATAGGATCGACTTGGCACCCAGTGATTTCTTTATACCCTATTCTAATGAGGGTAAAATGTGTCTCATCGATATATTGCTTTTAGACCCATGTTTCTTTGGATCAAATCTGTTTCAGACAATTTGGAGTCGATTTACGCACTACAACTTTTAGTACCTTAAATATTGTATTAAAAATTAATTCTATCCGATTTGAGCCATACATTGCACAACATATTATCTTTACTAAATCTAAACCAACTCCGAAGATGAGACCCATTGATCCACTCCTTCTGGTACCTCCGACACAATTCAATATTTCTAAATCCAGTACAAGGCGAATTGAATGTCGTATTTGAACCAAACTATGTACCACTTATTATCTTTACCAAGCCTAGATTAAGTTCGATTATGGGACTAATTGGACCACCTTCTGGTACCTTCCCCACAAAGGGTCAACTTTGTCAATGTATATTAATTCAATAATGGGCGAAAGGAACGTAAGATTTGAACCAAACTTTGCACAACCCATATTCTTCATCAAGACTAGATCAAGTCCAAAAGTGGGATCCGTCAGCCCTCTCCTTCTGCTACCTCCCAACAAATGTTTAATCTTTTACATACTTGTAAATTTTATTTGTATCGAATTGAATAACCAATTTGATCAACATTAAATCGGAAATATCTTTGATAAAAAACATATACCTAATATAAAGCGAATAATAAAACCTGTGCGTTATTTCGCAGACTCCGTAAACCATGAGGGCTGAGGGTACATATCTGTTGGGAACATCGTTTGACATTTTTTTTACTTGTTTTATTCCTGCATATAAAGAAAAAACGCTCTTGGATCGTTCAAGGGCCATGTATTGAAAGTGTCTCAATCGGCGTAGAAAATGTGCCTCCATGATCAGTTTGGGTCCATGGAAACGTGTATAAATCAAGCTGGAGAATAATTTGATAAACAAATATTAGACAAGAAATATGTTATACTATACCCTTATATATATGGTATAGCACGTATGTAATTTGTAATTTTGTACTCTTGTTTTTCAACGGTTCATTCTCATTATGTGTTAAATCTTCCTTCCAAAAATTCCCGATTCTCGATTCAATTCTAGAATCTTTAATGTCCAACTCATGTTAACTTGTTTTATTTTGTATATTTTGATCCCTTTCATGGCCACATAGTGTTATCTATTAAAATGTTAAGATCTCATAACAATAATAATAAATATTATATACGAACATTGTCAAATGACACCAAGATAGCAAAGCTCTGCGTGTTTAGTAGTTTTTAGAATTTCACTTGTCAACTAGTTTTTTTTTCTGTGAAAAGAAACATTAGACTAAGTACTGCCACTGCTTAGCACACATACACATACACAGAGAGAACTAAAACCCCATTCTTAAAATAGGATAACAATCAGCAGCATTACATGGAGGTCTTAGAACAATGTACACGTAAATGCATGTGGATTCTGAATGTTTACATGAGCATATATGTATGTGCACATTGGGGTGGAGGAGAATTTCAAAACTACAAATCAATTTTTATTTTTCAAAAATTTTAGTTCTAATTTCATAATTTATTAATATAATAATTTTAAAACTGAAATATTAATATATATGTAATATTGTTATTTTCTTGAAATTTCACTCCTCCCCATTATACACCACTCATAAAGTCAAACGAAAGTTGTTCACCAATGCTATTTCGGAACATTCGTTTAACTTTTAATGCTGCCTTCTGGCTACAAGATTGTGAGATGGTGGCTTAAAATAGCTATGCTTTATACCACATCATCACGTGAACTACACACCCCTCCAACCTCATCTCATCTCTACACATTGAGTCAGCCGTGCTGCATAAATCCACTAACTTAATGACACAGTCACAAAGTAAAGAAATGTTCTTATATTCATGATGCACGCATACATACATATGCAGGCAGGCATGATGCTAGCAGCTTTAGAAGCTCTTAACTCAGCTCAGAGGTACATGCTTGGCCGGGTTACTACTACGGTGGTACACGCAAACGGATTCTGTGCATCAGTGTTGCAAAGGTGAACGTTGTTGTTGTTGCAACGAATCGGCAAACAAACAAACACACACTCTGTTGACAAAGTCGTTGACACAAATACAAGCATACAACGTTTACAAAACATGATGACAGACTGCGTAACACAGTCAACGACGACGGTGGTGGTAGTGGTTTCAGAATAGAATCTTTTAAGAGGTTGTATTGTACAGGTGAAGGTTATGCCGACCAAAACTCTTCACCTACACGCGAATTCATGGCATGACATAGTGGGTAGGCATAAGGGACTGCTATCAAGAAATGTAGTAATCCACCGAGTCACACACACATACTGGTAAATATACGTATGTATACTCACAAAGTTCGTTTGCATGGTTACAATGGTAATGGTATTTAGTGAATTATTAAACCAAATATTCGCACAAGCATCATCCAATTGACAGTTGATATCTATGCGACGATGAAGAATGGTAGTGGGTGGGGGAGTGAGTCGTTGAATTGCCTGTTGAACTTTCCTTATTCAAGTGCAGCAGACAGGTTTTTTTGTTTGTGTGTGTGTGCGCGCTATGTTTTCTTTAGCTTAAGCGTTAAATCGATAGGCTAACTGAATTACTTTCATCGGAAGAGGGTAAATTTTGTGTAGGTTACATTTATTAAGTAAATTGAGGGGAGAGTTTTTGTTATTTTTTCAAATTGAAATGCGGTGAGACGGTTTTCTAAGAAAAATAATATTCGAACAATGTTTTTATGTGAACAATGAAGCTCCGTAACATATTTTGGATTGTTGAATGTCACTTTATAAATAATAAAAATTGTATTTGAAATAACAAATGTTCATTCCTTAGATTGTGTTTCGATGAGGTTTTCCAGGGAAATCTCAATTTTGGAAAAATAAAAATACTACGTTCATAACTTTTGAAGTGTTCAACAAGGGCTAACGTCAGGGAAAATTGTATTTTCCAACAGATGAAACAGATCCTAATTAACATCCTTTGTTGTGAGCGATATTCTCCCAAAAAAAGGTTATATTATCGATGGCTAGTGGATGATCACTAGCTTTAAGAATGTTATTTGTAAAACAAGGCTTTAGAAAAGTTAATTTCAATAGTTGATTAGGTACAAAGCGTCAGTTAGACAATTACCTTTAAGGGTTTAGACCGACTAACTTTAGATTCGAATTATTCCTCATCATATATGTTCACGAAATCATATAATACATTGACTTGATATACCTAAAAGACCTGAATACCTAACCGAGACCGAGACCGAGAGTACACAAAAAGACTTGTAATGTGATATTCCGGATAATTGCATAATATGACATTTTTTCCACAACATTCTTTTTATATGTCCTCGACCCGTTTTAGATGTTTTCATGGTCCTTTACATAAATCGACATGTGTAGAGGTCTATTTTATCTATACAGACTTCTGTAGAAATTCACATTGCATCTACGGACCCTTATAAAGCTCCTCAATATCTATAGATCTCTTTACTGACCTCATTCGTTCCTAAGTTGACATCTCTAGAACTCTGTAGAAATTCTTAATACGCACACATATCTCCATAGAGATAGATTCCCAGGATCTATATATAGGTCCCCAATAACTTTAGGGATCTCTAAGGTGAACTCCTATAAACTAAACATACCTTTATAAAAATCATGCTCTATAGAAAAATACTGAACTGAAGTAGTTTTTTTTATAAAAAAACAAATGACAGTTATAATTTCTATATAAAAAAATGTTGATGACTTGGAGCAGAGTTTCTTTTAAGTTGTTTTGTTTAGAAAAAAAAACCCTCTTTGAACAGAGACTTCAATACCTTTGAGAACCTCTACAAACCTTATTTATACCTAAACGGACCTCTCTATGACCCTCTGTGGACCTCTATTGACTTCTCTTTTCCTATATGAACCTGTACACTACTCCTCATTTCAAAAAATTGATATCATTATATCCATTTTTTTACATTTTGGTAGCATAGAGAGCATATAAAGGTACCCCCACTTTTAAATATTTTAATTGTCATTGTTGCATTTGAGAACCTGATATTTGGCCTTCTAGGCTTTAAGAGGGAAAAACGTCAGAGATGCTTAGAGTACGTGGGTACCTACCTTGCGGTCTTACCCCACGGTGCTGTAAACACCAGTTAATACAAGCGTCAACCAACGCCCCCACACCGAAATGCAGGTACCAATCGATCACACGTATTTGGACGCGATCACCTCCTTGGATGAGGAGCGGAGCCCATCTAAAACTCCTGCCTTTCTATGGGTCAGGCACCCGGTTGTAATGCAACTCCACACCGAGCCAAAGCTCTCCCCGTGATTTGGGTATAAACCACATCCAGCACGATGCTCCCCGAAGGGCCAACACCAACTGCCAGGCTAGATCTGCAGACACCCGTGCTACCGAAACCTTCGGTCAGGTTCATAGCCAAAGCTATTACCAGTAGAACCCCAAACAGTTCGAGACTGGTCACTCACAGACTATAGCCTCTGCCCAGCTTCATAGCCAAAGCTACTACCATTAGGACTAAACATGCAGGCTCTCTACAATGAGACAATTGCTGAAAGGGGATACAATGCAAAAGTGGACACCAACATCACACGATATTGGTAGCCACCATGCATCTCACCCATCCCAACAATTATTCCACAAGCCTGCTAGTCCGGGAATGGTCCCCCACAGACTAAACTCTGCACGTTTTCGTAGCCGAAGCTACTACCATTTGAACTAGTAACTGCAGGCTCTCCACAATGGAATGACCACAAAGAAAGGATGAAAACAGATGCAAAAACCAACACCTCTCGATGCTGATTCCCACACCGCCTCCATCCTCACCCAATGATCATTCCACAAGCCTACAAAGTTCGGGAATGGTGACCCTACTAGTTTCGATCCACGATCCGGGACTAGTAAACCCAAGGACACCACCGGAACACCAGAATACCCTCACGGGCATTCCGCACAACACACACACACCAACAACAAAACCTCCCAACCTCACCACAGTCCACACAACCATCCACACAGGACAGTGACCGCAACCACTCGGGTATCCGGCCCGTCGGATCAAACACACTGGACAGTGACTAAACACCCTCACGGATGTCCAGCCCGTCGGACCAAGCTCCCGAAGGGCAAAAGGTCAGTAAAATGCATTGAAAAAATAAGTACAATATCTAGACACGGCTATGATTCAAAAATTACTTTTAGATAACAATTTAGAAAATCGCGCGAACTAAAGTCCATGAAAAAATAGAATCCTTTAAAAACCTATTATTAAAAATCCCCGCATTGTAGAATCTTTAAGAACTCTTTTAATAAAACTCCCCGCATTGGAGAATCCTTAAAAAATCTGTTATCCACACCTTAGAAAGTCCATGAAAAAATATAGTTTAAAAAATTCCACGCCTTAAGTAGTCCTTGAAAAAATATATTTTAAACCAGTTAGCGGAGCAGTATAGTCGGACGGGCCGACCATACGATACCCTACACAACTGCCACGGAAATCTAACATTCTGTCGACGTTTATTCTGACCCTGGGCAATATTTCTTGATAGTTGCACCCTCTTACCCGATTAGAGATCAACAGCACCTCTTCCTTACACTGACATATTTTCCGAATATTCCCAATATTGGGTACAGCCCTTCAAATTACTTGTCCAGATTCCCTTCACCGTGGATTGTGTTGTGATGTTCGGATAATAATTGTGGCCTATAGATCGACTCGAAAAAACATAAAAAATTAAGTTTTCGGTTCACTTCATCCCAACATGTTTATCTGATCATCACCCAAAATTATAGCCGATGTCATTGACCATAGCTGGATCCTCATTGAACATTTTAAAACGATCAGCGCTATATTTCCGCCTTCTAGTTTGGTAATGGGTTTCTAAATAATATCTCAGTATGTAAGCACCTGTAAATATTTAAGTGTAACTCCCACATCTGTGTACATACGACCATATAATTAGTACTAATTTAAAGGCCAACAACTCCTCTTGGATATGCTATCAACATTTCGGGTCTTTGTTCTTAAGGGGTATAATTTTTCACACAAAAGTCAAAGTCCATTTGACCCCCTAAATATTAACCGGTCTTTATCAAAACAGGCATGCGTATTCTATGGCCCGATCTCCTTCTCCATGCAAAAATTCGCGGTGTTTGGGCCATAATTGCGGCCTCTGTAGCGACCAGAAAAACCGACAAAAATTAAGTATTTGGTCCATTTCCTCACCTAAATATTAACCGATCTTTATCAAAAATAATAGGGGTCGTCATTGGCCAGAACCCATCCTACATGCAAAATTTCGTGAAGATTGGTCCATAACTGTGGCCTGTATCGTGTTTACAAATTATAATGGACGGACACACATGTCTAGATCGACTCAGCTAGTCGAGATATGATCGGTATACTTAATGGTGGGTCTAGGACCAATATTTCGCGGCGCTACAAACTCTTGGGCTGCACAAAGCTATAATAACCTGACAACAAAGTTGTGTAGGATATAAAAATTCACGTCTTAGGTAGTCCATGAAAAAATTTAGTTTAAAAAATCCACCCCTTGATAACATATTTTTTAAATGCATGTTGCTCCCTAGTCCTTGAAAAAATATATTTTCTTTAAATGCATGAATCCTCTGGATACGTCAATTTCCGGATTTGCGATTTTAATCACACGAATGATTAATTTTTACCACGAAAACAGACCCATTAAACAAGGCTCAATGACATCTCTATTCATAGATATAAAACAACATACAACTATCTAATGTTTTTTACCTAAAGGATACAAGATATAAAAGAAATATAGGATATTCTATACAATGAATAGATGTAATGTAAACTTTATGTCTCCTTTACATTCTCTTTATTTTCCTACAACTCATTATTGTTCTCATTTACACAATATACATAAATATAAATTTCCCATTGCCATGGAATGTTATGTCTTTCCTGGCTCGTAGAAAATAGACGGGGAATAAAAGGGGAAAAATCTATCAATTATTCGTTATATTTACTTTTGCAATTTCTTTGTTGCTTTTATTCCCTCACTCTCGTTCTCGTTTACACTCGAATACTTTGATATATGTTTGTAATTAAATGTCAATTGGGGATATCGTTCCATTTTTAATGTCAGCCGGCTGCCAGCCTGCCTGTATAACACAGTCATTGTGTCAACACGTCAATTGATATATTTCGAGATATTAAGGATTTCAACATTGCAGAAAAGCACACATACATACACATATGGTGCAACCGCCCGCGTATTTTCCATTGTGGGAGTGTGTGTATTGGGAGGTATAAATGTATATGAATAACGTGACATGAGATCCAAAAAAATTACATGCATGTAGGTATATGTAGTAGTAAAAAAATTAGTATTGTGTCGCATGTGCCACCATTTATTTTGCAGATAATGAAATGTATAAAAAAAGCACGAACTTCTCATATAAAATTTATGATTGCTTTATGTACTCAACTCCGGCGTGCCTTTCAATGTATATTTTTATTATTAGGTTATTCCATTTGCCCAATGATGCACTTTGTAGGCACCAACTTAGGTCAGAAGAGTTTATGCACAAAAACATAAAAGTCACCAATTGAATTTGAAAAAATTTCCCATTCGTTGTTGAAGGTTAGGGGAGGTGAAATGATTATAATGGTTGATGAATATTACAGTGAAATCGACTATACTCTCTGGACATACATTTTCTTCGAGTTAAGCGAAGTGTAAATCGTACTACAGATCGCCCTTAATGAGAATTATGTTGAATAACAAGTAAAAACGTTAGGTTGGTTGGCCGTCCTGACAATCATGACGTTGTGAACTCAAAAAAAAATTTTTTTAAAGATTGGAACCTTTATATATGCTGTTTGTCATTGCTAATAGGTTGTTCATACTCTAAATAAAATTACAAACACTCATGATGGGCACTCGTTTAGGAACTTCAACATATCGAACATTAAGCTGGACCTGTGTTATATGGGCTATTAAAACATTGGCATACAGGGAAAATTTCCTGAAAAGAATTTTTTATTCTCCTGGCCCAATTACAGGTTTCTGAGACAAAACGTAAATTTTTGAAGTCATACATTTGAATAAAATAGCAACGAAATTAGATTCACAACACTTTGGGCCACTCACTCCAATAAAAAACTAGTAAGGAATGTAGTCAAGTCAGACTTGGCCGACTATATGATACCCTTCACCACTTTGGTATATTCTACATATGTATTCTAACAGACGTTACATTTTCCAACGAACATTGACATGAAATGGAACGAACTTAAATACGCGACCTTTATCTGCAAGTGAATCTACTAACATCAATACATACACATGCGTTTCTGTAACCTATGCCAAATTTCATTTCATTCGGGCAGATTTAGAGTCAATTCCGTACAATGGGACAAAAATTTATATAAATCGATTTAAACAAACTTGATACACGCTGTTCGGTATGCCGCACTGTTAAAAATTTAATCTCAACCAGACACCTATTCGAAATATATTTGGAAGCTATGTCGGCTTCTGCAGCAATTTAGTCTCAATTTGATACTCTGTGCAAATTTTCTTATCAATCGGACAAACATTAGGAGTTTGGTGCACCATTTACCAAAAATCCGAAAAAATATATAGGAGCTTCATAAAAATAGAAAGATAACTAGGGGCTTTGGTGCACCATTTACATTAAATCGGGCGAAAACATTTACGGGAGCTATATCTAAATCCGATTTTCAGGAATCTTTACACATATTCAGTACACTATGCCAAATTTCATGCAAATCGAAATATATTGGGATTTTGGTACACCATTTACGTTAAATCGGGCGAAAATATATATGGTAGCTATATCTAAATCTGAACCGATTTTCGCGAAACTTATCACACATCATTCCAGACTTAATTCAGTGCGCTATGTCAAAATTCGTGTAAATCGAAAAATATACGGGGGCTTTGGTGCTACGTTAACATAAAATCGAACGGTTATATATATGGGAGCTATATGTAAATTTCAACCGATTTTCATGAAAGTTAGCACACATCATTCTTGACTTATTTCAGTACGCGATGTCAAAATTCGTGCAAATCGAAAGATATGTAGTGACATTGGTGCACCATTTACTTTAAATCGGACGAAAATATATATGGGAGCTATATATAAATCTGAACCGATTTTCACGAAACTTAGCACACATCATTCTTGACTTAATTCAGTACGCTATGCCAAAATTCGTGTAAATTAAAATAAAACATAAAATCGGACGATAATATATATGGGAGCTATATCTAAATTTCAACCGATTTTCATGAAACTCAGCACAGATCATTCTTTACTTATTTCAGTACGCGATGTCAAAAATTCGTGCAAATCTTTTATCGGAAGAAAATATATATGGGAGCTATATATAAATCTGAACCGATTTTTACGAAAGTTAGCACACATCATTCTTGACTTAATTCAGTACTCTATGCCACATTTCGTGAAAATTGAAATATTTGCACGGACTGTGGTGCACCATTTACTTAAAACCGGGCGAAACTATATATGGGAGCTACATCTAAATCTGAATCGATTTTCACAAAGCTTAACGCACATTATTCTTGAAAGATATAGAGGGACTTTGGGGAACCATTTACATTAAATCGGACAAAAATATATATGGGAGAGATTTTCGTCAATTTCAATAGGGTTCGTCCTTGGGCCAAATAAATGAGCTGTACCAAATTTCATCCAAATCGGATTGTAAATGCGACCTGTACTTTGTCTGCAATTTAACATCAGCGAACGGAAATTATCAAAAGGAACAATGTTTCCATCTTGTTTCCTTTTGCATGTTACAAACATATGCACATAGATATAATACCCTGTACCACAGTGTGGTGAAGGGTATACAAATGTATGGATTTTTATGTGGGGTCTATATCATTGTTTACGCTCTTAGAGAAATAAAAATCCAATTACAACCCCATAACTATCCAGGATAATATGAATGTAATGTAAAATTGATATTTGTATAAAATTTTACAATTAATATGACGTCAAGGATTCCGAGAAATATGCCGTTTATCATATGTTCCCATTCATTAGAAACTCTTAAGGTTTATTAAATTATATTCTACATATGGCATAGTATAGGCTTCAATACTTCTTCCAGAAGAGACATATTCAATTTACATAATTTAATGAACTAATATAATGAAACAATGTCAAAATATCTGCTAGCAAATATATACTGCTATGAACGTATTTAATTAAATTAATTCACAATTAAGCCAATAGCATGGAAGAAAGGATATTTAAACATCCTTGCCGAAACAATGCTCAGAATGTATTCATTATATAATGAGGTTGGTGAATGTCATATATTTATTCGATATATACAACAGGATGTATCGACAAATTCCTTGTTTGTGGTCGGATATATAACTCAAGCGGATATATATTGTTCATAAAAAATGAATATATATTTTTTAATTTCTTTACATAATAATTAAAACAGGAAATCAACAAAAATTAAAAGCTATATATTAAATAAAAAAAACCAACAACTGTAGCTCCTAACGTTTTGCATCATAAATCGAACAGCTATAGTTTCAGTGAAAAAAATATGTCATTAATATAAGTAGCAATACATTTTTGTTTGGTTTTAATGAAATGTATGCATATGTATGTACGTGGTCTCCCACAATATATATATATATATATATATATATATTGTATATGTATACATACATAAATAATAAATATTTTTATACGCATACTTGTATGTAATTACATGTAGAACGAGACTTTTTCAAGACCAACTATAAAATTGTGCCATTAATTATTAATAAATAATGAAAAAAAAAACACTGACTGACTGAAATGGCGTTATAATAAAACTGTACATGACACGACATGCTTGATGGACGTTAGCAACAGACATATATTATGATTTAATAAATGGTGAAAGTTATAGCGAAGGATATTATATGCGTATATTATATATATTACATCCAATTAAGATTTATGCAGAAAAATAAAAATTAAACGTAGATTTATTTTTGTTATTTTTATTTTGGTGGTGTTTGAGTTTATTGGATGGATTTTAATGCAAAGGCTATAAAGTAATCAATTAAAGAAACCTGCATATAAATTGCGGCTAGTTTCATTTAATGAAACCCAATTAAGACATTTCGAAAGTGATAAATCATACTCTTGATGCCTAAGAGGTCTTTGGAAAATCTATGCTGATAATGAGATACAATGTAGCGGTTCTCTGAGAATTCGGGTTTCTTGGAGAGAGAAAAACATATTTTCATGGATCCATATTTTGACATAGAAGACAGCCTTATTTCCCGTATTGTAAAGGTTTAGACCCCGTTTCAGACTGAAGTGGTATTACGAGCTCTTGAAGTGCGATAAGTTATTTGGACAGACCAAATATTACCCTATAAATCTACTACTACACTTTAATTTTCTGCCGGCGAAATCCCTTTGTGTGAGACAAATTTCTGCTCTTTACACTGTATGTTATATCAATACAACCATTCATCTTTCACACACATGGATGTCATCCCTGAGTGAACATGTACGCAATAATATTAATTGTAATTGTTCACACAAAAGTCTTAATATTTTTGACCCGCTAAATTTTGACCGATCATCACCATGAGGCATAAAAATGGTTGATTGGGTTGTCGAAATGTGTTAAAATGGCTTGGAGCTCCACCTAAAACTAATTATAACTGCTGAGACCCATTTCCATTTGTCGTATCTAAGGGTCGAAAAACCCAAAAACTCTCGATCTTCGACGGGTGACTGTTTAGTCGGATTTTTTTTTTTTTTGAAAACTAGATTATCAGCCTGTTTTTGTAAAATTCCAAACGAACGAATTCGAGTGACTTACGACCAAACTCCTTGGTTTTGAAAAATATGCCATTTATTTTTGGTTTGAATCAGAAAACCTTTATAAACATAAATAAAGGTTTGGTCGTAAGTCACTCGAATTCGTTCGTTTGGAATTTTACAAAAACAGGCTGTAAATTAACAGCTACGGTGAATAAGCTGCGAGAGATTATAAATAATATTTATGGTATGAGTTGAATGGAAGTGTTCATTCAACGACCAAATACTTATGGGGATGAAATGACAAAAAATGACTATTTGTTTGTTGGGAATGGTATTTAGCTAATAAATAATAAATGGATCAATACTTTTGTATGAAATATATATATATATATATATATATATAAATTTTACATGCATAAGGAAGCTCGATTTAGATATGAAGACTTAAACCTTAGTTTAAAGTTTAATCTCGGAACAAAATGGGCCACCAAGATAAATTGCGACTTCTTTAGTGGCAGGTGAAGGATAAGCAAACAGCCCAAGATATAAAAACATCGCCTTATTAAATAATAATAAAAATATTGAACGAAGTGAAATTAAACGCACTTTTTTTATATCAATCAAAATAATCATTTCCGGTCCTATAAAATATATATTCTTGATCAGCGCAAAATTATGTGACAAAGCATGCCCGCGTATCCGTCTGTCATTACTCTAGCCTCTAAACGAGTTGAGATAGATTGCCAAAGTTTAGCATATGTCGTTTTTTGTCCTCAGTTCGAATTTATGCTATATCGGTCCACTTTTAGGCATATAAAGGTATCCTCCAATTTTCGGTATTTTGGGGTTCTTAAGCTTGTTGTTCAACCGAATTCTCAGAAATGTGGTACATTGGGTTCTTATTAGGTATCAAATTACTCCACTGAAAATTATAAACATAGGCCCACTTTTTTCTGGTAGGCCCATAACCAGTACCCCAAATGTTTTTTTTTTTTTGGATTTTGATCCCATTTTTCCACCAAATTGGCTGTAATTTAGTGATTTGAGTTTTTATTAGGTAGCAAATCTCTCTACTAAAAATTAGAATTTTCGGTAACTTGGTGTTCTGGAGCGCGTTTTCAATCATAATTTGGTTTTTTCTAGTTCTATTTTGTAACAAATCTCCCTCGCCTTTTTTATATTAAAATAGTTATCTGATTTGTTTTGAGTTTTGGGTTTGATTCTAAAACTCTGTTGTAATCATATCAACACTACAACGTAAGGTTCGAGAATGAACTATATGGACCCGCATTTAGGCCATGCCCCCATATAATAATTTCTATTTCCGATTTTTGATATTTTTAATTTAAATAGCGTAAATGAAGGTATTGTGATTGCAAATTGCTAGTTTCCAAATTGAGCTATATCAGTCCTCAATTAGCCATAGCATTTCATATACTAACTACAAATATTCGATAATTCCTACACGATGTAATCAATATTGTCCCTGCTTTAGTTATAGCCTCCAAAGTCGTACACATACAATTTTTGTTCAGCAATGACAATTTATATATTGAACCAGCAGCTTCCACCCAATTCACCGAAATAAAACATGGGTACATTGATAATGACCTCATGTAACTGTTCCCTCTAAATTGCAGAATTTTGGGCATGCACTTTTTGCGGTTTTTAGGAAAATCTCCATTAAAAATTGCTGAAATAAATATTAGTTGTAAATTATGGCCCACTTTTTGGTATGTTCCCTATATTTTCATTTTAAGTACCTGTCAGTTTAGCTATTGTGGAGGGTATCCAAAGTTCGACCCGGCCAAACATAACGCTTTTTCACTTCTTATTTATGACCTCGAACATAAACTTAGATGGGACATGAAAAGTATTTTGTATTCAAATTGTCGCCCAATAGGTTTTATTATTGAGCTGGGTCACATCATTATGATGTAGAGACTTTGCGTGGAAACGGATACTTCATTTGCTTCATATAAAATATATATTTTTTATTGATAAAGGCTTGGTAATAATACTATGTTTCCTTTAAAATGTCGAATATTTTGAGTGAAGAGTTCCAAAAAACTGTTAGTCTCCATCTGAAAACATAATCTAATTTTGGAGGGTCCCAATAATCAGTGTACCACATGTAATCTCATAAGCTGTCAAATCATTCTACCAAAAATATAAATATCGGCTTACGTTTTGTCATATTTCGGTATCGGCCTTTGCCGCATTTTCCCACCGATCTAGCTGTTATGTGGTATAAAGAATTCCTGAAGGCTGGCATACATATATAAAAACCAGTAAAGAAAGTAGTAAAGTCGGACTGTGCCGACTATAAAATACCCTTCACCACTTTGGGTATATTTCACATATGTCTTCTAACAGACTCCGCATTTTCGAAAGAACATTGACATCAAATTGAACGAACATGAATATAAGATCTTTATGACTTTCTGGGACCTGTGCTAAATTTCATTTTATTGAACTGACATCCAGGGACGAAATATAAATGAGAGCTACATATAAATTTGATGTAGCATTTACACAAAATCAGATGAAAATAACGTGCAAATCGAATGATATATAGGGACATTGGTGAACCGTTTATATGTAAAATCGGACGAAAATATATATGGGAGCTATATCTAAATCTGAACGTTATGCCAAATTTCGTTCAAATCGAATGATATATAGGGACATTGGTGCAACATTTACATACAATCAGACGAAAATGTATACGGGAGCTATATCTAAATCTGGACGGATTTTTCCCAATTTCAATAGGGTTCGTCCTTGGGTCAAATAAGTGACCTCTGCCAACTTTCATCCAATTCGGATCATAAACGCGACCTGTATTTTGTTAACAAAAATACACGAGTAAATCGACTCAGGAAGTGATTCTATGCATATTCTCAAAAGGAACCATGAGTCTATCACGATTCTTTTTGCCTGTTACAAACACATGCACAAAGACATAATACCCTGTACCATAGCCTGTTGAAGGGTATAATAATAAACGTAGATCCATCTTTTGACATAGACCCTGTATAATGGTAATGCCCCATTGTCAGTATTTTAAGTTTTAGCTGAATTTTTCCATTGTAGTGTCTGCAGTTAGGTATTCGAGGATATTGGAGTGTAAAGCACATGAAATATAATTTTTTCATTACCACATAATTCAATAACATACCCCCCCCCACACGAGGCGGTGGTCCGACCAGTCTGAAAACAACTATTTTTTTACTTGCGAATAAACCGCTGTCTTTTCATATTCCAATATTCTTGACATTTGTGGTCTAACTCATTCCGAATTAGGTTTTATTTTCCCAAATAAACCTAAAACATATGCCCACATTCTCATATATTTACCATTAAAATTCCCTTTTGTAACCCTATTAACATTCTAATATAGCCGTTACGTCCTAACATTTCAAAATAAAAACATTCTTGTAAACTTTTTTCGTTATTGTTGTTGTTGACGACGATGATGGACGAAGTGTTTACTCAGCATTTGTGTTTGCCGACGTCGTTGTTTTTTACGCTCTTTCACCATGACAAGTGAAAGTGAAGGTTAAGTTCTTTTTATTCTACACTTCCCATCCTCCCATCCTTCCCATCTGCCTTACAAATTTGTCTGTTGTTTTTCAGTGGTGATATGAGGCTTTGTGTTACTTGGGTGGTTTTGGCGCTCAACCCAAGTTAAAAGAAATATTCACACTACCGTGGCAGTAATGGCTCAGCGTGAATGGTGGCGGTGGTAAACCCATTACGACGACATACATTAACCGAAAAAAATCCAAAACAAAAGTATCCCGAACAAATGGTTGTCGTTAATGCGCGGGAGAGTGTGATTTGGGGAAGCAAAAAAATTAAAAAAGAAACGTTAGTAGACGGCGTTAAAACATTTGCTCGGTTTAAAAAGTTAACAAAAAGAAAACAGAAACAACGACAACAAAAACAACATCAATTGCTGAGTTTACACATACGCTGGTAGGCTGGTTGGGGTAAGAGAGAGAGAGAGAACGTGTGAGATGTGGGTCTGCATTTTCTATTAAAGTATGTCATTAAGCAAACAAGTGCGTTCTACTATTTACAAACAAGTTTTATTTTTCGGCAACATAGTCCTTTCGCAATGTTAACGACGTTAGGCTACCAACATTTTCTTGACAAGAAATATTATAATTCCGTTGGACTTATTTTTCAATTAAAAAGTTTACAACGCATAAAATTCACTCTTGTTCGAAATTAAACACCAACCGAACAACAATCTTTGGTGTTGTGACATTAATAGCTATTTTTCTCAAATTAAAAACTACGAAAATGAGTTCCATTAAAATTGATTGCTAAATTCCTAAACTTCTACATCAGTTGACTATGAACGGAGAAATATGCATGAGAATTTTTCGTCGTTGTCATTTGAAAAGTTGTTCTGTTCTTCTTTTTCTCCCTTTAAGATTTGTTTGTTGTTGTTGAAAATTTAAGGTATTTTTCTGTGCAATTAATTTAAAAAAAAAAAATAATATATTTTCGACAATGCGAAAAAAAAACTTTTTGACTTGAAGAATTTAGTTTGAAGGTAGATTAAACGCCATGGCTGATTACAATGGGACACATTAAGTGAGAAAGAAATCGTTAAAAATTGTTATTAGTTTAGCAAATATAAAGGTCATTTGTTCGAGGGGGTGGCGTATGATTAATGACAACTTTGACAAATAGCTGGCCAGTGAGTAAGTATACGCATCGGTGCAACCGCAATGCAAAAAATACTTTTAATAGGGTTCGGTAGAAGCTTTTGCAACTCATTGAAAGCTGAGCTACGAAAATGATTAAAAGTATAGCATAAATTATTCTCTATTTCTAACTATTCTACCATTATAAATATCTGTTCATGGCATATTTTTAAAATAATTTTTTCGGAGATAACATTCACGCCATACGATTCAAATTTGATTATTTTACACACAGAAGTCTTGGTTCATTTGAACCTCTAAATATTGACCAACCATTTTTAAAGCAACCATTCTAAATAGTTGGTCAGATCCCTCTAGAGCGACTAGGAAACCCTAAATATCATCTGATCATCACCAAAATTTGTATGTGTGATAATGGTAGTATTAATTATACCAAAATACGTAGACACCTGTGTTTAACTTAGTATAACTCCCACATCCGAGTACATACAACAATATAATTGGTAGCAATTTAAAGTTCAACCACTCCTCTTGGATATACCATCAATTTCTCAGATTTATGTCCTCCAGGAGAAAATATACTCACCATATCGTTCTAATTTTACCTCGGTCAATTTGAACCGCTAAATATTGTCCGATCTTTATTGAAATATTTGTTGTATTCGGGTCATAATTATAGCCTTTAGAGCGTTCAGAAAACAGACAAAAATTAAGTTGTTGGTCCACTTGATCCTCTAAATATTAATGGTGCATTATCAAAACCAATAAGTCTTCATTGGCCAGAATCCGACGTTCATAAAGAAATACGCGGCGATTGGTCCATAACTGGTGCCTGCATCGTTTTTAGATATTATAATTGGCGGAAGTACTGACACACACACATGTCTAATAAGTGGGTCTATGGCAAATATATGGCATTACAAAATCTTGGGATATAATACCCTCACAACAAAGGCTTTCTAAAGGCGCGGCCTTTAAAGGAGTGGGGTTTTACACCCTTCACCACACTGTGGAACAGGGTATTTGGTTTTTGTGCATATGTTTGTAACAGGCAAACGGAAACGAAATAGACACATGGTTCCTTTTGAGAATATGCATAGAATCACTTTCTAAGTCGATTTATGCATGTCTGTCTGTTAATGTTAAATTGTCGCATTTATGATCCGAATTGGATGAAAATTGGCATAGGTCACTAATTTGGCCCAAGGACGAACCCTATAGAAATTGGGAAAGATCGGTTCAGATTTATGTGTAGCTCCCATATATATTTTCATCCGATTTTAGGTGAATGGAGCACCAAAGTCCCTAACAAACTTCCGATTTACACGAAATTTGGCACAGCGCAATGAATTCAGCCTGGATGTGTCCAAAGTTTCGTAAAAATCGGTTCAGATTTAGATATAGCTCCCATATATATTTTCTTCCTATTTAAGGTAAATGGTGCACCAAAGAACCTGCAAACCTTTTGATTTCCAGGAAATTTTGCACAATGTACTGAATTTAGTCTAGAATTATTTGTGCTAAGTTGTGTGAAAATCGATTCAGATTTAGATATAGCTCCCATATATATTTTCCTCCGATTTAAGCTAAATTGTGCACTAAAGCCCATATATGCACGAATTTTGGTGGAGCGCACTGAATTATGTATAGAGAATAGAATGTGTGCTAAGTTTCGTGATGATTGATTCAGATTTAGATATAGCTCCCATATATAATTTTGTCCGATTTTAAGTAAATGGATATGATGATATTAAGTAATGGATATGATAAATGGAATGGATATACATGTAGAATATACCAAAGTGGTGAAGGGTATCATATAGTTGGCCCAGTCCGACTTTACTACTTTCCTTACTGGTTTTAAAAAAAAAATTGTTAATGAGAAGGGCGTGGATTTTTTAAATAATATTTCCAATAGGCTTCTATTTGTAAAATCAATTTCCACGTCCTTCTAAAGGCATGGATTAAAAAAAAAACAGTGTCCAAGGCCTTTTAAGGTATTTTATTAAGTATTTTATAATACGTTTTTCAAAGGCCATGCACAGGCGTGGATTTTTGAAAAATAAAATTATCAAAGGCATAGATTGTTTAAAATAAAATTCTCAAAGGCGTAGATTTTTTCAGACGTGGATTTTTTAACATAAAATTTTCAAATGTCTTCTTAGGGTGCTTATTTTTTAAATAAAATTCTCAAGGGATTCTACAGGAGTGCATTTTTTAAACTAAAATTCTCAAGGGACTACAGGCGTGGATTTTTTTAAATAAAACTTTCAAAGGCCTTCTACAGGCGTGAATTGTTTAAAATAAAACATTCAAAGGCCTTAAAAAAATAAAACTTTCAAAGGCCTTCACAGGCGTGGAGTTCAAAATAAAACATTCAAAGGACTACAGGCGTGGATTTTTTAAAATAAAACTTTTTTTAAATAATATTCGCAAAGGCCTTCTACAGGCGTGGATTTTTTTTAAATAAAACATTCAAAGACCTTCAAGGGACTACAGGCGTGGACTTTTTAAAATAAAACTTTCAAAGGCCTTCTACAGGCGTGGTTTTTAATTTTTAATGTTTTTTAAGGAGTGGATGTTTTAAAGAATTTTTTTAAAAGCCTTCTATAGGCGTGAATATTTATTTCAAAGCGGTGCAAAC
Source organism: Musca vetustissima (assembly GCF_032173495.1). Lineage (NCBI taxonomy): Eukaryota > Metazoa > Arthropoda > Insecta > Diptera > Muscidae > Musca > Musca vetustissima. The sequence goes on along the minus strand of NW_026882798.1, from coordinate 15,714 downwards.
ATTTAGTGATCCGGATCTGTCTCTCGCAAGTAAATTATATTAACATGTGTGGCAAATGAGATAATACGAAATTTATTAATCTATATCGATGTAAGGTTTTCTGAGCAAGAATCGGGTAAAAGCGAATTTTTTGTCCTTTAGAACCACATTTTTGTTCTTTAGTACCACATCTAAAATCTTATGAGCGAAATTTTTTGTAAAATATTTTGAAATAAAAAATCGTATTGTGGTACTTACTTTACGGTTGAATAAAATAAGGGCGAACATTAAGTACAATGACTTGAAATCGAAAGAGGATAAGATAAGTATTACAAAAAAAAAACGCATTATTTTCAAAAGTAACCTGCATTAGCCGCAAACAATTACCATTCATAACATATTTACTCATTTCTTAGTATACTCCCCAAAGGCTTTCTTCCCATAAGAAATGTTCACACCAGATCAAAAGTCCGATTTTATGTCCAGTGATATTACCTACATTCATATATGTAATTGTTCATTTGTAGAAAAGATATGGACACTAATGATGATTCTATATATAGTTATAATTATATTATAATTATATCGACTCTTGATGATGTCTATATTACTTAAAATTGTTTAAACCTTCTTATGGAGCTTTCCCCTATTGATCTACCATACTACACATGCATATTATAAAATTGTGGTAATTACACAAATTCAAGGCCAATATGATATTTTCACAATGTTACATCTAAAATAACCACAATTTTGTCTTTCAGCTACATTTGCTACCATAAGGACAAATGAAAATAAAACAAAATATTTTTATTCATTTTCTTTCCTAATATTTGCTGAAAATGTCAACATTAATGTAAAGACTCCTCTGAGAATATGACAACTGTCGTAATGTCATTAAGTAAAGGTCATTACCAACCAGTTCGGGAGAGTTGGTTCAAATTGTACTGACGACAATTCAAGATTTGTCGACCATATTTTACAGCAGTGTGCATAACAATAAAACACACACACACACTGATACAACAAAAATCGATTTAACTTTTTTATTATTATTCGTGGGACTACTTTAATGCAGACATTGACGACGACGGCCAACAAGAAAACTTAATTAAAAGATTTTAACACTACACAGAAAAAATTGTCGCTAATTAGTCCCCAGTTGTCCGTTAGTCGCATTTCTCACATCCATCCATGTCCATCCATGGCAATGCCACCGTTCATTGTTTGTTTGCATTTGCTTTTTGTTTTTGTCATTGTTGTCAGTCCATAAAGAAAGGTTTTTTTCTACAGTTAGTAATAGTATTGGTGGGGTGTTGTGTGTATCAAATTTCCCCTTAAAGTGTGTGTGAGTGTGTGAAATGAGCGTATGGTTTGTAAGGACATTTTGCTATACACGCAAGTCCTGTAATATGTTGCGGGTTTTTTTCGTTCGTTTGTTTGTTTTTCACTCAGTTTTCAGTCAACCGGTCCCGCAGCTGGGGCTAACCGCAAAATACCTGTTTGAAACTGACAATTTTGTGCCCCAACCACAATAGCCACTATGCCAATGTCATTGAAATAAGAGAGACACCGACAAGGCTGTTTACAACTACATAAACACAACTCTCGGTCAATGTAAACAGAGTGAAACCAAGAATGCAAGCGGGGAGAAAGTATGGAACAGAGCAACAGCAGCGAAATGACAAACAAATGCGGGAATAAATACTTTGTTTACTTTTTTAACAAATTGTTTTGGGAGTTTTTCCTTTCTTTGTTATTTGAAGAATAAACAAGATATATAGGGGACGAATAGAAGTAATAAAGTAATTTTTACAGTATTTAGTTAATGTATTATTGAGGGGGATATTTTAAGAATATTATATAAGTATACATAAAAAGTAATATAACTTAAAAACTTTTCTAATATTTATCTTCTATTTATTCCCACTTGAAAGGTGGGCTTGCTTAGCGGTAGTAATCCCGCCAGTAATAATAAAATATATATTAGGCAAAATTAACATATTATTTGTACTTACAATATATTCAAAAATTAGTTAAACATATATTTAACTTACCTAAAAAGAAAGAAAATAAAATATATCAGTTAAATAAAAAGTTACAATGACAATCTGCTCTGATTTTTTTCAAAACATATTTTTTTAAATGCCCGATGCGTGAATTTTTATACCCCGCACCACACTGTGGTTCAGGGTGTTATGTCATTGTGCATATGTTTGTAATAGGCAATAGGACTCGAGATAGACCCATGGTTCCTTTTGAGAATATGCATAGAATCACTTTTTAAGTCGATTTATGCATGCCAAGTACAGGTCGCATTTATGATTTGAATTGGATGATCATCTATTTGGCCCAAGGACGAACCCTATTGAAATAGGGGAAAAAATCGGTTCAGATTTAGGTATAGCTCCCATATATATTTTCGTCCGATTTAAGGTAAATGGTGCACCAATGTCTCTATATATCTTTCGATTTGGACGAAATTTGGCACAGCGTGCTAAATTAAGTCTAGAGTTATGTGTGCAAAGTTTCGTGACAATTGGTTCAAATTTAGATATAGGTCACATATATAGCTTCGCCCAATTTTAGGTAAATGGTGTACTTAAGACCCTGTAAATTTGTCGATTTTCACGAATTTTGGCATAGCTTACTAAATTGAGTCTAAAATGATGTGTGCTAAGCTTCGTGAAAATCGGTTCAGATTTAGATATAGCTCCCATGTATATTTTCGACCGATTTTAGGTAAATAGTGCACTAAATAAAGACCCATAGCTAGGCCGATAGACACAACGTACTGAAGTTAATATAAATTAATCTCTGGCAAGTTTCCTTGAAATCGGTGTAGATATAGATATAGCATAGCTTTCATATGTAATTTCGACTTATTCATATCAATTGCACACCAAATAATTAATGGGTGTCCGATTGATATTCAATTTTAAACAGTGCCGCATACCGAATAGCTTGTGTCAAGTTTGTTTTACATCGATGTACAAAATTTAGCATAGGTTGCAGAATGACATGTGTAGGGATTGATGTTAGTCGGTCCACATATAGATAAATATCAAATATTCAAGTTCGTTCAATTTCATTTCCTTCAAAAACCGACGTCTTTTAGGATACATATGTAGAATATACCCTAAGTGGTGAAGGTTATCATATAGTCGGCCCAGTCCAACTTTTCTACTTTCCTTATTGGTTTAATAATATCTTTTCAAGGACTATCAGACACAATAAGCGTGTATATATATAAGTACTATCGGACCAAATAAGCATGGATTTTTAAAGAAGAAATGCAAGGACTAACAGACCAAAGAAGCGTGGAGACCAAACAAGCGTCGATTTTTAAAGAAAACAAATCGAGGACTAACAGACCAAAGAAGCGTGGAGACCAAACAAGCGTCGATTTTTAAAGAAAAAAATCAAGGACTAACAGACCAAAGAAGCGTGGAGACCAAACAAGCATCGATTTCTGAAGAATATTTTTTCAAAAACTATCAGAATAAATAAAAACTTTAAAGGATAATTTTTCAAAAACTATCAGACCAAATAAGAATGGATTTTTAAAGGATAATTTTTCAAGGTCTGTCGGACTAAATAATAATGGATTTGAAAAGAATATTTTTTGTAATAATATTTTTTCAAGGACTACCAGACTAAATAAATGTGGAGTTTTAAAGGATATTTTTTAAGGTTTATCAGGTCAAATAAGCGTGGATTTTTAGAGGACATTTTTCAAGGACTATTAGATTAAATAAACGACGATTTTTAAGGATATTTTTCATGGTCTATCAGACCAAATAAATGTACATTTTTAAAGCCTATTTTTTCAAGGGCTATCAGACTACTGACCAAATAAGCGATGATTTTTAAACAATATATTTTTGAGGGCAATCAGATGGCTGATACTTTCAAAGGATATTTTTGAGAACAATTTTAAGCGGGGATCTTAAAAGACTATTTTTTCAAAGATTATAAGACCAAATAAGCGTAGATATTAAAAAAATATTTCTTCGAAGGATTTCCGAAAAAATGTGTGAACATTTAAAGAATATGTTAACTTTAAAGAATATCCCACCAACAAGCTCGGATTTTTAAGGTAAATATTTTGAAAGAACATCAGATTCAATATTCACAGTTTTATAAGAATAGTTTCTTATGGACAATCAGATCAAATAAGAGCAGATTTTTTAAGAATATCATAGACGTGCATATTGCAAGGGAAATTGGATTTTTAAAGAATATTTTGAAACGATGTATTTTGATGACCTTCCTAACCGGGTAATCAATAGCTTGAATTTTGAAAGGATATTTTTGACGATCCCTGGCGTCGAAGGAATTTTTTGACGCACCCTCAAGGATTACTGTAGTCAAAGGGGTTAAATTCTAAAGGATAATTTTGAGGTCTCTGACATAAATGGCGTCGATTTTTTAACGTAAAATTTTTTGAAAACCTCTGACTTCAACGGCTTGAATTTTTTAAAGGATATTTATTCAAGAAGTTTATGACGTTGGTTTTTAACAAGTTGGATTTTTGGGTGCCATGGTACATTCGTCTTCTTTTTTCTCGTTTTTTTTTTTTTTTTTTTTTTTTGAAGTTTACGGAAGGCTTGCCTCAAGTCAAATTGTGGTGTACCATTGAGAATTGACTGTCCTACAGTCGCCACATGACAAGTGTCGACGAAGAAATATGGCATCACTTAATTCGAAGTGGTTTTTCTTTGAACAACTCTCTTTGAGTTTGACTGGTCTTCGAGGACCCAGACATTCGAGATTTATATCGTGTCGTGTTTATATGCATATATCCGTGATTTTGAACGGTAACAATTTTAAGACGCCTTTTGTAGTAATATTTGTAATATTTTTCAGGCCTTGCCACTAGTTCCAACCTCAGAAGACATCAGTTGCAATCGAGTTCTCAAAAAGTGTAAGACCTACTTCCAAAATATTTTTTTTTTCAGTATATCAAGGGCCCCAAAAAAGGAAGTGTACTTAAAATTTTCGATTATATTACAGATTTGGTCACATTTCACGTTTTAGTAGTAGTACCGAAATTACAGTTAGAAATTTCCGGAAATTAAGATTTTATTCCAATAACACTGTAAAAAAAATTGTCTTTAATTACATTCTTAGCTGGTTTGTTATAGAACGGTTGTTCCATAAGCCGAGATTAAAAAAGATTTCCAAGCGCATCGGTCTTGTGCGCAAATCCACCAATTTGGAAGACCACGTTCCAAGATGTTGTTTTCTACTTGGTCTTTCCATCTAATTCGTGGCCTTCCCTTCTAAAGGAACCATCAGTAGGTTGGTTTTTATATGCCTTTTGAGCTGGGGCATTCTCATTCATCCGCACAACATGATTACTTAAACCATAGTATCTTCGGTTGGCCATCACAATCCTTCTCCGAATTTCAAAACTGATGTCTTTCATTGCACACACCTAAATAATGTTTATAGTAATTTTAGCTGTATCTTAAGGTTTGACAAAATTCTTTCCTTGTCGTTTTTTTGATACACTACTTCGTCTAAAGGGGATATTAAATTTCACACTTCCATTCCCTCACACTTCTTCACAGACAACTTGAGAGTATACCAAGATAATAGCAAAACATCTTCAAACAGCACAAGGACAATATCCTAAGCAAGGAGAAAAAGAGCAGAACGACAAAAAAAGGGCAAATAAATATTGCTGCCTTTAAATTTCGACTTCAACCCGTATTTTTTCTCGATTCGGTTTTTTATTTATTTTGGCAATATTTTTATTTATTTTGGACCGTTTGTCTTATTTAGTTGGAGCGACAAATGTAGGAGGTTCTTGGGGTTTTTTATTTAGACGATAGAAAAAAAACAAACAAAAATACAAAAGTCATACATTTATATTTGTCGTAATTTTTATTTATGTGCTCCCCCCTTTGACAATCAGCAATGCTTCAAAACGAGTGGGTGGGTACAAGTCTTTTATGAAAGAAATTACTAGTTGCAACAGTCAGAGTGCAGGATAAACTATTTCCTTAACCCTTAAATACCTGGGAGAGTAGATATATTTTTAAATCAACATTCAATAGAAATTCTGCTATATATTTCTATTATCGGAATGGTATATATTAAACGAATATTGATATCAGAGAAGTCTCTTGTTTTTTAAGGTATTTTTAAATTGGAATAAATTCAAATTATATATTCGTTTGTTTTTAAAAATTAATTTAAATTGTATTTCTTATTTAAGGGTTAAAATAACAACAAGTCTATTTTGGACACTGAAGTATATTCCCAGAGATTACAACCAAGGTTGTGACTTAAAGTGTCATTATTTGTTTGTGGGGTGCTAAAACATGAGGTGGCCTTTTTGTGTTGCCGTTGGAAGTGGGGAACATGGATAACATCTTGTGGATTATTTGCATAACAAAAAAGTAACCCTTATAATGAATTCTATATTGGCCATTGAATAATTTATAAAAGGTAATCGTTGTAATTTAGAATCCCATTTTTGGTAATCAAATACACGTGATTCATTTTTTTATATATAAATGTATATTAAATGATAAAGATTGTTGTTTATACCCTCAACCTTATGGCTAATGAGGGTATATACACGACTGAAATGTGTCTCATCGGATTATTTGTGTTTTTTTTTTTTGGACCAAATCCATTTCAGACAATTTGGAGTCGATTTCCAAATGTACGCCCATCCGCCTGTTCGGCTGGTCGGTGCGCACGATAACTATGGAGTGGATTAACTGATTTCATCGAAACTTTGCACACCGTAATATTAATTCCAAACTTAGTTCAAGTTTCGTTAAACCCATAAAACAACAACAAAACAATCCCTTAACTATAGACTAACATGTGCCAAGTGCCAAGTTTGTTTGAAATCAGTTCTGTTAGGATACATCTGTTGAAAATACGCAAAGTGGTGAAGGGTATCATGTAGTCGGCCCCGTCCGACTTAACTACATTCCTAACTGTTTTTGTTTTTAATTAAAGACAAGTCAAGTTTTTTGAAAAATCACCGACCAAAAACCCAGCGGGAAAATAAGAAAGATATTGACAGATTACAACTCATATGATTACAATGTAGGTCCAGAATAACATTTTAAAATGTGGAACCGATTGGATTACTAGTTTATGAGTTATCGTTCCTACCAATCGTAAAACGGCTCCGCTGCAGCCTGTAGCATACAAACAAATTCGTTTATGTCTTTAAGAGTTTTTATACCCTACACAACTATGTTGTCAGGGTATTATAGCTTTGTACAGCCCCAAAAGTTTGTAACGCCGCGAAATATTGGTCCTAGACCTACCTTTAAGTATACCGATCGTCATATCTCGACTAGTTGAGTCGATCTAGACATGTGTGTCCGTCCGTTCGTCCGTCTGTCCATTATAATTTGTAAACACGATACAGGCCACAGTTATGGACCAATCTTCACGAAATTTTGCATGTAGAATGAGTTCTGGCCAATGAAGACCCCTATTGTTTTCGGAAAAGATCGGTTAGTATTTAGGGGATGAAATGGACCAAATACTAGATTTTTATCGGTTTTTCTGGTCGCTCCAGAGGCCGCAATAATGGCCCGAACATCGTGAAATTTTCCATGGAAAAGGGGATCGGGCCAAAGAATAAGCATACCTGTTTTCATAAAGATCGGTCAATATTTAGCGAGTCAAATGGACCCTGACTTTTGTGTGAAAAATGACAAAATTTGTTTTCTATAGTGTATATATTTACCCCTAAAGAAAATAGACCCGAGAATTTTAATAAAAATTATATTGTTGTATGTGCTCGGATGTGGGAGTTACACCTAAATATTTACAGATATCTCCGTATTCGTATATTATTTAGTAACCCATTACCACTTTAGAGAACGGAACTATAGCGCTGATCGCTTTGAAATGTTCCATGAGGGTCCAGTTATGGTCAAGAACAACGCCTATAATTTTCGGTGATGATCAGATATAATATTGGAATGAAGTGGACCGAAAACTTAATTTTTTGTGTAATTTTCGAGTCGATCTATAGACCACAAATGAAAGCCGAATATCACAACACAAACCACGGTGAAGGAAATCTGGGCAATAGCTGTACTGAATACTTGTAATATTCGGAAAATATGTCAGTGTGTTTACCTCAGAAATTTTGAGTTCCGTGGTAGTTGTGTAGGGTATCGTATGGTCGGCCCCGTCCGACTATACTGCTCCGCTCACTGGTTGAATTTGTCACTTGAAATTTTAAAGAGATATTTTTGAGACAAGTACTAATGTGTCATTATTTGAGATATTTTTGAGAATTTATAGGTTCAAACACAAATAAAACAAGTACAAACGTCCGTAAGTTTTTCAGGGCCGAAATTTTTGGTACGCAGATTCGCGTAAAATCCAAAAAATACGAAATAAAAGCCGGCACCGATATATTGGGGCTACCGTAAAAAGAGAATAATTGAATTCAATTTACAGTCAATTCGGTTGGATAACATTCCCAAAATACCAAACTTTGGGAGGTACCGCCCCATATGATAGAAGATATCTTAAAAAGTGGATGAATCTTGATATTTCTTGGTAGTAAGACGTGCCACAAATGGAAAAAACAAAACAGCAAATTACATCCTATTCAGTTTCAAAACGTTCCAAAAATACCCTAAATTCCGAATGGTACTCCCCATTATATGGTAGTCCTCGTAAAATATTACCCAATATTGATAAGTTTTAGTGGGAACATGGCCACCCAATCAAAATTCAATATAAGAATGTACAGCCAATTCAGTTTAAAAACGCACCAAAAATCGCTTTAATTCCGAATATGTGGGTGTATCGTTATTTGGGGACCGATTTATTCCATTTTAATACGAAACATCCTATGAGTAATAACAATGTATGTGCAAAATTTCAATATTGCAAACTTTTTTGTTCGCACGGGCGGACTTTAACGGACGGTCTGTTGAAGTCGACATAGAATTTTATTCAGATACATTATGGGATCTCCTGTAAATATTTCGAGGTTTTACAAATTGAATGACAAATTTTATATACAGTTGACATTATGATGGAAGGTATCGAAATCGATTTCTTAAACTGAAAAAAGGGGGAGTCCCCTTGATTATGAATATTTTTTCACACTAATATGGGTCCCTTTATGCGACTTTGACGTATTGGAACGTTAGAATTAGAGCCAATCGCACATTTCTATTATAAAACATGTATTCCAATAATTTCCTATCGTGTCGCAATGCAATGAAGTTCCATAACATTGTAAAATTCCGGGATTTATTTTCTGCACAGACCCTAATGTGCATAATCCAAACTGATATTTATTAAAGTTGTCAGGCATTTTCATGGTATATGGTTTTATCTTCGCAAATTAGGAATTTTTTGTTATTAAAATCGCAACATTAACAACGATTACTTTCTAGATTTAAACTTTATTAAGATTATTTGGATAACACAATTCTTACAAAAAATTTTCCCAAATTACCAATATCATGTTGTTTTCACAAAACCATACCAAAATTTTAAATCTTTTTCCTTTCTATAAAGGGCATTTAGATAACACACAAAACTTTTACAACCTACATTTTAATTGCCAACAATGTTGCCAAATTACAGAACTGGACGGGACATAGAGATTAAAAAGTCATTAAAAATTCCCGCTTTCTACCTTTATAGTAACAACAATTAAAAGCCTCATATCTGGGCACTAAATCTAAAACGAAAAAACAACCACAATACTAATAACCTTTGTAATTCTAACTTAACTTTTTAGGAGCGTAACAAAAAAACGCACACGCACTCTCTCGCTTTAATATCAAGACAACTTTGCATGTTTCTATGCAGTTGTATGTAAACGATTCTAAACGCAAAGGTCAAAGTTCAGAATAAGTTGAAAATGTTTGTGGAATGTGAGGATGAAACTGGCAAATGGAAAAGGTGGAGGATGTTTTAAGATATAATTTTTGTGTATTTGTTGATACCCCATGCCGAAAATGGCACGGAAATTTTCTTTTTTTAATATTTTTTTGGGAAAATGAAGGCGATAGTAAGCAACCAATTACACTTCGATAAAATTATTAAATTCTTTTGGAACACTTATTTAAAAAAATATGTACTTTAGGACTAATTTCTACCTTCTATAAAATGACTGACATCATAAGTTGTCCTGGTAACTACATAAATTTTTTAGTCTTTCCTAAATAAAATGTAATCTATGGATTTCAATCTAAAAATCCTTTCCATAGTAACCTAATCTTCTTTTTAACCACATTTTCCCCCCGGCATTATCCTTTCTCTGGGCAAAATATTGATTACACGATGTTTGTTTAAAGCTAAAAATAAAAGCACAGGCGAAAACACTGAGAAAGTTAAAGACAAAAACACGAAGGAATACGAAGAAAAAAGGAAAACTTTCTTCAGGTAAATCCTCTGATAACAATTTAATGATATTTTTCCTTGTGGCCTAAGCGACTAGAGCCATAAAAGTAAGGTGTCCCATGTAGACGACACAACAAAGGATTTTTTTGAGAAAATCTGGTGGTAGATTTGGCTTACGATTTTCCACAAACAATGTTATTTATTTTTTTTTTTTTTTGGCAATTTTTTCTTCGACTTGGTTTTCCATTGATGGCATATTGTCCTTTAACGGCCCAATGCATATACATACATCCATACATACAACTAAACAAAAGCATGTTGTTGTTTTTTGTTGATGTCGCTGTGTTAAGTTGATTGTGTTCTTACCTGTGCCACCTCACAATATAACTTCTTTTGACATCTTGTGACTTTTTTCCTTCTCAACAAACTTAATTAGAAAAGTTCAGAGGTTATAACAATCTGAGCAAGCTAAGCATACATTGTTTACTTATTCTTTTGTTATTTTGTTTTTTTTATATAGAATTTTTGTGGTGGCTGTTGTTGTTGTTTTTTCTTCTGGCGCATGGAATGTCACAAAAATGTATTTTTAATAATAACCAAAAAGAAAGAAAGAAAACAACTTTCATAATAAAGACATGAAACCAACTTAAGATTATTATTTTGTGTTTTTATATAATCTCGTGTTTTTTTTTTCGTTGAGATTTTTTGTTTATCCCCTCTTTTTCGTTTTCTTAAGAATGTTAATTGGATAATGTTTTTCATTTTGCGGTTTGTGGTGGTACACTCACATTTTCCCGATTTGGGGTTTAACCTGTCCGAATTAATAAAGGTATTATTGTTGATTGGTTTGAGACCCAAAATTCATGGAATTTCTTTTTATTAAGGATAGAAGTGTAATCAAATTGTTTATAAAATTTTGAACCTGTTTGACTTTTTGTATTGTATTATTAAGAGAGGGTAAAGCCCTGTGCTACAAAATAACAAAAAAAAAAAAAAAAAAATCAGGGGTTCTAATGTACCATTACCTTTGATTTTTCTGGGTCACTTCGAAAATTAATTTTATAACGATAAATATAGAGAAAAATGTGGTTTCATGGATTTTCAATTTGAAACTTTAATAACTTCTCTTATTTCTAACGGATTAATATTATTTTTCAAACAAGATATGTATTTGGTAAATCGGTTGAGGATTGGCTGAGTTACAGCGGTTGAAATGTGAAAAAATACGCATAAAATGACAAAATTTATTTTTCTTCGGACTGTACGATGAAATTATGATATCAAGTTTTATTATATTACGGGGAAGAAAATTAAATAAGCTTTCGACCCCAAATGTCTTTGGACCAAATCTCTCTCAAATGGAACCGATTTAAAAACGAATGCCAATATGGCGATATCCCTTGAAGGAGTTTCCTATTGTATACAAAATGTATGTATCGTATAATATTTATTCCAAAGTTAAATCACATTCCAAGATACAGAACGTTAGAAAACTTTTTCTCTTCACTTCACCTCACAAACATTCTTCATTCAGAAGAAAAACTTGCAAAGAAAGTGGAAAAGTCGAGAGTCGTAACCTCTATTGTACACCAAATTTTTTATATACAAGAGGCGCTCTTTGAATCTTAATTTCGAGTAATTTGGAAATACGTAGGGTATTTTTCAATCCAATTACGTTTTTGTGGATTCTAAATTAACCTTTTGTGCCGATTTAATGCAAACTTACGGCACTCTAGACTCTATACGGTCGTCTTTGAAAAATTTAGTGACAATCAAACATTAGTTGCATTACATTTCTACATACATACATACATTTCTACTAATTAGCAATAACTTTTGATGAGCGAATTTTCCTCAAATCTCTATATAACGAAAATTAGGGGTACCTTCGTCGCTGCATCCAACCATCGATAACTTTTGGTAGGGAGATTTTGTTGGAAAATGTATTGGGGCTATGCCCAAAAGTGGACTATCGAACATTGGTAAGTACTGGACCAAATTAAAAGAAATAATGCTTTTAATGTTGGTCGGGACGAATTCTGATACCCTTTACCAGGTGGTGAGCATACAAAATTATTTAAATTGTTGGGGATCTTTATATAGAGACTATGTTATATCATATTGTGTGCTAATGGTTCTTAATTATCTGAGAATAAAGTACCAAAGTACAGACTCATGTTGCAAAACTAGGCTTGGTAGGCCAGACGAACTTTTTATACCGAAATGCATGAGGATGACATTCAAAGTATGTGAAATTAATGGGGCTTCAGGGAGAAAACTCGTGTTACGATAGGACATTCAACATACCGAAAAATATGATTGAACTTCTCTAAATATATACTAGTTGGGCTACCTTTATATGGGGATATAATAAAAAGTGAGATCAATATTGATTTTTTTGGTAGTGAGATTTGACAGCCCATGAGAACCCAAAATGGTTGGTTGGAGGTTGGAGAACATGCCAAAAATCTTCATAATACCTAATATTCAATATTAATAATTTTGGTACGGAGATGTGCTACGCAATCAGAACCCAAAATACCAAATTACAGCCAATTCGGTGGGAAAACCTGTCCAAAATACAGGATATTGGGTTGTACCGTTACAAAACGTGAGTTGTACTAGCAATGTATGTGCAAAATTTCAGAGCTATATCTTAAATATTGTGAATCCTATCGTGATTTCAACAAACGGATAAGTGTAAATCGGCATATAATTTTAATCTGATCAAGTATGTATATACTTTATGGGACCTGAAGTGAATATTTCGAGGTATTGCCAATGGGAATGACAAATTTAATATAGACTCCACCTTATTGTAAGGTATGAGTATATACCTATCATGTGCCTCTTATAGACCATTTTTGTTATGAAGATTTACAATTTATTTCGAATCTTAACATGTTAATGTGGACTGTGGACTGGACTATATTGGGTACACCAATATAAATAATTCTTGGTATAAATAATAAATAATTCTTGCAAACATAAAACACACAAAAAGTACTATAATCAATTTGATTATTTAAACCTTTGAAAATAAACATTACCCCATATTGATAAATTGCTGGAAGGAATGATCTAGAAATACAAAATGCAAGAATTACAGCCACATTATAGCCATAATATCGAAATCTGTGTGCGGGACCTTTATAGGGGGGATATGTCAAAATTAAACCTATATGATTTTCCGAAAATATGGGTATGGCACTACAAAAAAAATAAATAAATAAAGAAATACAACTAAATAATTATAATAGTAAACAAAAAATAAAACGGAAGGCAGATTATAAAATTCTGTTAAAGCCTTCAAAATACTGAAAGTGGGGCGACACAGCTTTATGGTGGCAATGTTAAGACGTAGATTAATTTATTCCATTTGTAATACCAATCATTCTACTCAAAATTTCAAAGCTCTGTCTTAAATATTGCGATCTCGATTGCAAACGGTATCACAAACCTAATCTACACTCCACCAAATGTTTGAGGGTATAAACCTTGCAAACGAAATACGAATGGACACGGCTAATTCCTCTTATAATTTTCTCCTGCTCAAAAATATGTTGATTTTTAGATTCCAAGATAATTCTTTCGGGATTCTTTAAATAGTCGCTGTTTCAGCTTGTATACAATGATTCTCCTCACCCGGTCTTTGGAAATTCCATCCAGCTCGTGTATTACTTTAAAGAGGAAGCTTGGTATATAATCCGTTTTAGTTCTTAAAAAAGTAAGAAAATTAAATCATGTACCGACTATTATTCCAGCTATTTAAGTCTAGTTATTATACATCCTGGCATAATATTGCAATTACATGACTTAGGCATGTTTCGTTCTTCACATATTTAATAACAATTACAGGAAAAAAACATATCTTCATACAAAAAAGGTTATTATTCATTTTTTGCTTTCTTTATAATGAAAATGATAACAATTAATTTATTAATGAGTTCGGCAGCGTTGTGTTTTTTGTCCACACAATTTAGTTTTAATAATTGAAAATTTGTTTTAATGTAATTATAGCTATGAATTGCATGACACTTTTTTACGCTCTATCTCACTATATCCTCATTATCTTTTTAAATAATTAATTTTAATTTATACGGTTATTGAATAGAATTTAATAAAATTTTAATTTATGAATTATTATTATTTGCTCAATTTACTTTGGTAAATTAATAAAATATAAAAAAACTTAGTTTAATATTTTATTTAAATAGCGTATAAAATTATGATACCTTCAATAGAAATTTAAGAAATCTATTTTTTTAGTTTTTTTCTTTTTTGTTGTTTGTTTTTATAACCCAGAAACTTAGTGTTTGTTTTCTTTTTTCCTTATTTCTTTGATTTCTGATGGTATTACCTCTTATGGGTAGTACCGTAAATTACATTATTCAATCAGCACATTGTAAATATTGGGCGCCACTTGAATACGAAAAACCACTTCATGACGGTTTTCACCTATACTTTATATTACACAGCAATCAATGATTGTGGGGGAGTTTGTTTTTTTGTTCAATTTTGTATACAGCATACACATACACGAAATAGTGGCTTACTTCGAGAATGAAAATAGTTTCCGCATAAATACTAGAAATTGAATTCTTGGAACAATTGTTGTGGTATTGGTGAAGTGTAAATATTGGAGATCAAGTGAAAACATACCTCACAATGATGAGATATATTTTGTTGTGCATCTTGAAATGACTCACATTTATTTTTTTCTCTATTGGCCACCAGTGTTTATAACCAGGAAGCCGCAGGTTTCAATGTATTGCAATAATATAACTCTCCTATATATTTTTCTCTAGGTAATCGGAAAGGAGTCTATAATTTTCTATCAATAATTGAGAATTTAACACCAATAGGAGAACAAAAAAGCAACTTAAAACCAGTAAGTTGGACAGGGACGACCTTATAATACTCTACATAATTACCGCTGAACTGAAAAAATTCCCTACGGCTAGTCGGCTAGTCGTCATATGACGATCGGTATACTAATAGGTGGATATAGGACCAGTACTTCATTCTGCAGCCATTTCGCGTGGCCCCTCTCAACATAGTTGTAACAAGTGAAAACGCGTTATGTTTGGCCGGACCGAATTTTGGATACCCTCCACCATAGGTATACTGATACTTGAAATGAAAATATTGGGAACATACCAAAAAGTGAACCTATACCCATAATTCTACAAACCAGTTTATATAAACCATTGTGTACACCAAATACAAATTTCGGCAATATTTAATGAAAACCCCAATGTATGGGCTGTACTAATAACGCATGGTAGAATATACAATCCTTAAACTTCTGCAAGTTAGATTACAAAGATAGATTACATACTGCAGGACTTAACGACTATTTGGGGTTATAGT